>NC_090408.1:33016768-33032506 GCF_036365525.1 Heterodontus francisci | reverse complement strand
TCTCCTCCTCCTTCTTCCTCCTCTCTCCTCCTTCTTCTCCTCCTCCTTCTTCCTCCTTCTTCTTCCTCCTCCTCTTCTTCTCTCCTCCTCCTTCTTCTTCTTCCTCTCCTCTCTCTCTCTCCTTCTTCTTCTCCTCCTCCTCTTCTTTCCTCCTCCTCCTCCTCTTCTCTTCTTCCTCCTCCTCCTCCTTCTTCCTCCTCCTCCTCCTCTCTTCTCCTCTCCTCCTCTCTTCCTTCCTCCTCCTCCTTCTTCTCTCCTCCTCCTCTCTTCTTCCTCCTCCTCTCTCCTTCTTCTCTCCTCCTCCTCTTCTTCCTCCTCCTCCTTCTTCCTCCTCCTCTCCTTCTTCTCCTCTCTCTCCTCCTCCTTCTTCTCTCCTCCTCCTTCTTCTCCTCCTCCTCCTCCTTCTTCCTCCTCACTCCTCCTTCTCTCTCCTCCTCCTCTTCTCTTCCCTCCTCTCTCCTTCTTCCTCCTCCTCCTTCTTCTCCTCCTCTCTTCCTTCCTCCTCCTCCTTCATCTTCTCCTCCTCCTTCTTCTTCCTCTCCTCCTCCTCTTCTTCCTCCTCCACCTCCTCCTTCTTCTCCTCCTCCTCCTTCTTCTTCCTCCTCCTCCTTCTTCCTCCTCCTCCTCTCTTCCTCCTCTCTCCTTCTTCTCCTCCTCCTCCTTCTTCCTCCTCCTCCTTCTTCCTCCTCCTTCCTTCTCTCTCCTCCTCCTTCTTCTTCCTCCTCCTCCTTCTTCTTCCTCCCTCTTTCTTCCTCCTCTCCTTCTCTCTCCTCTTCTTCCTCTCCTTCTTCTTCCTTCTCTTCTCTTCCTCGCCTCCTTCTTCTTCCTCCTCCTTCTTCTTCCTCCTCCTTCTTCTTCTTCCTCCTTCTTCTCTCTTCCTCCTCCTCCTTCTTCTCTCTCTCCTCCTCTCCTTCTTCCTTCCTCCTCCTCCTTCTTCTCCTCCTCCTCCTCTTCTTCTCCTCCTCCTTCTTCTTCCTCCTCTCCTCCTCCTTCTTCCTCTCCTCCTCCTTCTTCTCTCCTCTCCTCTCTTCTTCCTCTCCTCCTTCTTCTTCTCCTCCTTCTTCTTCCTCCTCCTCTTCTTCTTCCTCTCCTCCTTCTTCTTCTCTCCTTCTTCTTCTCCTCCTTCTTCTTCCTCCTCCTTCTTCTTCCTCCTCCTTCTTCTTCCTCCTCCTTCTTCTTCCTCCTCCTTCTTCTTCCTCCTCCTTCTCTTCTCCTCCTTCTTCTCCTCCTCCTTCTCTCCTCCTCCCTCCTCTCCTCCTCCTCGCCTCTTTCTTCTTCTTTCTTCTTCTTTCTTCTTCCTTCCTCCTTCTTCCTTCCTCCTCCTCTCCTTCTTCTTCTCTCCTTCTTCTTCCTCTCCTTCTTCTTCCTCCCTCCTTCTTCTTCCTCCTCCTTCCTTCTTCCTCCTCCTTCTTCTTCCTCCTCCTTCTTCTCTCCTCCTTCTTCTTCCTCCTCCTTCTTCTTCTCCTCCTTCTTCTTCTTCCTCCTCCTTCTTCTTCTTCTCCTCCTTCTTCTTCTTCCTCCTCTCTCTCTGTCTTCCTCTTCCTCCTCTCCTTCCTTCTCTCTTCCTCCTCCTTCTTCCTTCTTCTCCTCCTCCTTCCTTCTTCTTCCTCCTCCTTCTTCTTCCTCCTCCTCCTTCTTCTTCCTCCTCTCCTTCCTCTCTCCTCCTCCTCCTCCTCCTCTCCTTCTTTCCTCTTTCTTATCTTCTTCTTCCTCCTTCTCCTTCCTCCTCCTTCTTCTTCTTCTTCTTCCTTCTTCCTTCTTCTTCTTCCTCTTCTTCTTCTTCCTCCTTCTTCTTCTCCTCCTCTCTCTTCTTCTTCTTCCTCCTTCTTCTTCTTCTTCCTCCTTCTTCTTCTTCCTCCTCCTCCTTCTTCTTCTTCCTCCTTCTTCTTCTTCCTCCTCCTCACTTCTTCTTCTTCCTCCTTCTCTTCTTCTTCCTCCTCCTTCTTCTTCCTCCTCCTCCTCTCCTTCTTCTTCTTCTTCCTCCTTCCTTCTTCTTCCTCCTTCTTCTTCCTCCTCCTTCTTCTTCCTCCTCCTCCTTCCTCCTTCTTCTTCTTCTCTCCTCCTACTCCTCCTCCTTCGTCTTCGTCTTCGTCTCGTCTTCGTTCGTCTTTCGTCTTCGTCTTCGTCTCGTCTTCTTCGGTCTTCATCGTCATCTTCATCGTCTCTCTTCGTCTTCGTCTTCGTCTTCTCATCTTCTTCGTCTTCTTCGTCTTCGTCTTCTTCGTCTTCGTCTTCGTCTTCGTCTTCGTCTTCGTCTTCGTCTTCGTCTTCTTCGTCTTCGTCTTCGTCTTCGTCTTCGTTCTTATCGTCTTCGTCTTCGTCTTCTTCGTCTGTCGTCTTCTTCGTCTTCGTCTTCTCTTCGTCTTCGTCTTCGTCTTCTTCGTTCTTCTCGTCTTAGTCTTCGCCTTAGTCTTCGTCTTCGTCTTCGTCTTCTTCTTCGTCTTAGTCTTCTTCGTCTTCGTCTTCTTCGTCTTCGTCTTCTTCGTCTTCTTTCGTCTTCGTCTTCTTCGTCTTCTTCGTCTTCATCTTCATTGTCTTCGTCTTTCGTCTTCTTCTCATCTTCATCTTCATCTTCATCGTCATCGTTCATCGTCATCTTCTTCGTCTTCAGTCTTCGTCTTCTTCGTCTTCGTCTTCTTCGTCTCTTCGCCTTCGCCTTCGTCTTCGTCTCTCGTGCTTCGTCTTCGTCTTCTTCTTCATCTTCATCTTCATCGTCATCGTCATCTTCTTCGTCTTCGTCTTCATCGTCATCTTCGTCTTCGTCTTCATCGTCATCTTCGTCTTCATCTTCGTCTTCATCATCTTCATTGTCTTCGTCTTCGTCTTCGTCTTCGTCTTCTTCGTCTTCGTCTTCGTCTTCGCCTTCGTCTTCTTCGCCTTCGTCTTCTTCGCCTTCGTCTTCTTCTTCGTCTTCGTCTTCTTCGTCTTCGTCTTCGTTCTTCTCTCGTCTTCTTCGCCTTCGTCGCCTTTGTCTTCGTCTTCGTCTTCGTCTTCTTCTTCATCTTCATCTTCATCGTCATCGTCATCTTCTTCGTCTTCATCTTCTTCGTCTTCGTTCTTCGTCTTCATCTTCTTCGTCTTCATCTTCATCTTCTTCGTCTTCGCCTTCGTCTTCTTTCTTCGTCTTCGTCTTCGTCTTCTTCGTCTTCGTCTTCGTCTTCTTCGTCTTCTTCGCCTTCGTCGCCTTTGTCTTCGTCTTCGTCTTCGTCTTCTTCTTCATCTTCATCTTCATCGTCATCGTCATCTTCTTCGTCTTCATCTTCTTCGTCTTCGTCTTCGTCTTCATCTTCTTCGTCTTCATCTTCATCTTCTTCGTCTTCGTCTTCTTCGTCTTCGTCTTCGTCTTCTTCGTCTTCGTCTTCGTCTTCTTCGTCTTCGTCTTCGTCTTCTTCGCCTTTGTCTTCGTCTTCGTCTTCGTCTTCTTCTTCATCTTCATCTTCATCGTCATCGTCTTCGTCTTCGTCTTCATCTTCTTCGTCTTCATCTTCTTCGTCTTCATCTTCATCTTCTTCGTCTTCATCTTCTTCGTCTTCATCTTCTTCGTCTTCATCTTCGTCTTCTTCGTCTTCGTCTTCGTCTTCATCTTCATCGTCATCTTCATCTTCGTCTTCTTCATCTTCATCGTCATCTTCATCGCCATCTTCATCTTCATCATCTTCTTCATCGTCATCTTCTTCATCGTCATCTTCTTCATCTTCATCGTCATCTTCTTCATCTTCATCTTCATCGTCATCGTCATCTTCATCGTCATCTTCATCTTCATCTTCATCGTCATCTTCATCGTCATCGTCATCGTCATCGTCATCGTCATCGTCATCGTCATCGTCATCGTCATCGTCATCGTCATCGTCATCGTCATCTTCATCGTCATCTTCATCGTCATCTTCATCGTCATCTTCATCGTCATCTTCATCGTCATCTTCATCGTCATCTTCATCGTCATCTTCATCGTCATCGTCATCTTCTTCGTCTTCATCTTCTTCGTCTTCGTCTTCGTCTTCATCTTCTTCGTCTTCATCTTCTTCGTCTTCATCTTCATCTTCTTCGTCTTCATCTTCTTCGTCTTCATCTTCTTCGTCTTCATCTTCTTCGTCTTCATCTTCGTCTTCTTCGTCTTCGTCTTCGTCTTCATCTTCATCGTCATCTTCATCTTCGTCTTCTTCATCTTCATCGTCATCTTCATCGCCATCTTCATCTTCATCATCTTCTTCATCGTCATCTTCTTCATCGTCATCTTCTTCATCTTCATCGTCATCTTCTTCATCTTCATCTTCATCTTCATCGTCATCGTCATCTTCATCGTCATCTTCATCGTCATCTTCATCGTCATCTTCATCGTCATCGTCATCGTCATCGTCATCGTCATCGTCATCGTCATCGTCATCGTCATCGTCATCGTCATCGTCATCGTCATCGTCATCGTCATCGTCATCGTCATCGTCATCGTCATCGTCATCTTCATCGTCATCTTCATCGTCATCTTCATCGTCATCTTCATCGTCATCTTCATCGTCATCTTCATCGTCATCTTCATCGTCATCTTCATCGTCATCTTCATCGTCATCTTCATCGTCATCTTCATCGTCATCTTCATCTTCATCGTCATCTTCATCGTCATCTTCATCGTCTTCATCTTCTTCTTCGTCTTCTTCATCTTCATCTTCATCTTCATCTTCATCATAGTCATCTTCTTCATCTTCATCATCGTCATCTTCTTCTTCATCTTCTTCTTCATCTCTTTCATCTTCTTCATCTTCTTCATCTTCATCATCGTCATCTTCTTCTTCATCTTCATCATCTTCTTCTTCATCTTCATCTTCATCTTCTTCTTCATCTTCTTCGTCATCTCTTTCATCTTCTTGATCTTCTTCATCTTCTTCATCTTCTTCATCTTCATCATCTTCATCTTCATCTTCTTCTTCATCTTCTTCTTCATCTTCATCGTAATCATCTTCATCGTAATCATCTTCATCTTCATCTTCTTCTTCATCTTCATCGTAATCTTCTTCGTCTTCGTCTTCGTCTTCGTCTTCGTCGTCATCGTCATCGTCATCGTCATCGTCGTCGTCGTCGTCGTCGTCGTCGTCGTCGTCGTCGTCGTCGTCGTCGTCGTCGTCGTCATCGTCTTCATCGCCATCTTCTTCATCTTCTTCATCTTCGTCTTCATCGTCATCGTCATCTTCTTCTTCTTCTTCTTCATCTTCGTCTTCTTCATCTTCTTCATCTTCATCGTCATCTTCATCTTCTTCATCTTCTTCATCTTCTTCATCCTCTTCATCCTCTTCATCCTCTTCATCGTCATCTTCTTCATCTTCTTCTTCATCTTCTTCATCTTCTTCTTCATCTTCATCATCTTCATCATCTTCTTCATCTCTTTCATCTTCTTCATCATCTTCATCATCGTCATCTTCATCTTCATCTTCATCGTCATCTTCTTCATCGTCATCATCGTCATCATCGTCATCTTCCTCATCTTCATCTTCATCTTCATCTTCATCGTCATCGTCATCGTCATCTTCATCTTCATCTTCATCGTCATCGTCATCGTCTTCTTCAACTTCATCTTCATCTTCATCGTCATCGTCATCGTCTTCTTCTTCATCTTCATCTTCATCGTCATCTTCATCGTCATCTTCTTCATCCTCATCTTCTTCATCTTCATCTTCTTCATCGTCATCTTCATCTTCATCTTCATCTTCATCTTCATCTTCATCTTCATCTTCATCTTCTTCATCGTCATCGTCATCGTCGTCGTCGTCGTCGTCATCGTCATCGTCATCGTCATCGTCATCGTCATCGTCATCGTCATCGTCATCGTCATCGTCTTCTTCAACTTCATCGTCATCGTCATCGTCATCGTCATCGTCATCGTCATCGTCATCGTCATCGTCATCGTCATCGTCATCGTCATCGTCATCGTCATCGTCATCGTCATCGTCATCGTCATCGTCATCTTCATCTTCATCTTCATCTTCATCTTCATCGTCATCTTCTTCATCGTCTTCATCGTCTTCTTCATCTTCTTCATCTTCATCTTCACCTTCTTCTTCATCTTCTTCTTCATCGTCATCGTCGTCATCTTCATCGTCTTCATCGTCTTCATCGTCTTCTTCATCTTCTTCATCTTCATCTTCACCTTCTTCTTCATCTTCTTCTTCATCGTCGTCGTCGTCATCGTCATCGTCATCGTCATCGTCATCGTCCTCTTCCTCTTCCTCTTCCTCTTCCTCTTCCTCTTCCTCTTCCTCTTCCTCTTCATCATCCTCTTCATCGTCATCTTCTTCATCTTCATCTTCTTCTTCATCATCCTCTTCATCGTCATCTTCTTCATCTTCATCTTCATCTTCTTCTTCATCCTCTTCTTCATCGTCATCTTCATCTTCTTCATCTTCATCGTCTTCATCTTCGTCTTCATCTTCGTCTTCATCTTCTTCTACATCATCGTCATCGTCACCTTCTTCTTCTTCTTCATCTTCATCGTCTTCATCTTCATCGTCTTCATCTTCTTCATCTTCATCGTCATCTTCATCTTCGTCATCTTCGTCTTCGTCTTCGTCTTCGTCTTCGTCATCGTCATCGTCATCGTCATCTTCATCTTCATCTTCATCTTCATCTTCACCTTCTTCTTCATCGTCATCTTCTTCATCTTCTTCATCTTCGTCTTCATCTTCATCGTCATCTTCATCTTCATCTTCATCATCTTCATCTTCATCTTCATCTTCATCTTCATCTTCACCTTCTTCTTCATCGTCATCTTCTTCATCTTCTTCATCTTCGTCTTCATCTTCATCGTCATCGTCATCTTCATCTTCATTTTCTTCATCTTCATCTTCATCTTCTTCATCGTCTTCGTCTTCGTCTTCGTCTTCGTCTTCATCGTCATCTTCATCTTCATCTTCATCTTCGTCTTCTTCGTCTTCTTCATCTTCGTCTTCATCTTCGTCTTCATCTTCGTCTTCATCTTCGTCATCGTCATCGTCATCTTCATCATCTTCATCTTCATCGTCTTCGTCTTCATCTTCATCTTCTTCATCTTCATCTTCATCGTCATCGTCATCGTCATCTTCTTCATCTTCATCTTCATCATCTTCATCTTCATCTTCATCTTCTTCGTCTTCTTCATCTTCATCTTCTTCATCTTCATCGTCATCTTCATCGTCATCTTCTTTATCTTCATCTTCATCTTCATCATCTTCATCTTCTTCATCGTCATCTTCGTCATCGTCATCGTCATCGTCTTCATCTTCTTCATCTTCTTCATCTTCATCTTCTTCATCTTCTTCATCTTCATCTTCTTCATCCTCTTCATCTTCATCTTCATCTTCATCTTCATCATCGTCATCTTCATCTTCATCATCGTCATCTTCATCTTCATCATCGTCATCTTCTTCTTCATCTTCTTCTTCATCTGCTTCATCTGCTTCATCTTCTTCATCTGCTTCATCTTCTTCATCTTCATCATCGTCATCATCTTCATCATCGTCATCTTCTTCTTCATCTTCATCGTCATCTTCTTCATCTTCATCGTCATCTTCTTCATCTTCATCGTCATCTTCATCTTCATCGTCATCGTCATCTTCATCTTCATCTTCTTCTTCATTTTCTTCATCTTCATCGTCATCTTCTTCATCTTCATCTTCTTCATCGTCATCGTCATCTTCATCTTCTTCATCGTCATCGTCATCTTCATCTTCATCTTCATCGTCATCGTCATCGTCTTCTTCAACTTCATTTTCATCGTCATCGTCTTCATCGTCATCGTCATCGTCATCTTCTTCATCTTCATCTTCATCTTCATCTTCATCTTCATCTTCATCATCTTCGTCTTCGTCTTCGTCTTCGTCTTCGTCTTCGTCTTCATCGTCTTCATCGTCTTCATCGTCTTCATCGTCTTCTTCATCTTCATCTTCATCTTCACCTTCTTCATCTTCATCTTCATCTTCATCTTCATCTTCATCGTCATCATCTTCATCTTCATCTTCATCTTCATCTTCATCTTCATCTTCCTCTTCATCTTCCTCTTCGTCTTCATCTTCATCGTCATCGTCATCGTCATCGTCATCGTCATCGTCATCGTCATCGTCTTCGTCTTCGTCTTCGTCTTCGTCTTCGTCTTCGTCTTCATCTTCATCTTCATCTTCATCTTCATCGTCTTCTTCATCTTCGTCTTCATCTTCGTCTTCATCTTCGTCTTCATCTTCTTCTACATCATCGTCATCGTCACCTTCTTCTTCTTCTTCTTCATCTTCATCGTCTTCATCTTCTTCTTCTTCATCGTCATCTTCACCTTCTTCTTCTTCTTCGTCTTCGTCTTCGTCATCGTCATCGTCATCGTCATCTTCTTCATCTTCATCTTCATCTTCATCTTCTTCTTCATCCTCTTCTTCATCTTCTTCTTCATCGTCATCTTCATCTTCTTCTTCTTCTTCTTCGTCTTCATCTTCATCTTCATCTTCATCTTCTTCTACATCTTCGTCATCGTCATCGTCATCTTCATCTTCATCTTCATCTTCTTCATCTTCATCTTCACCTTCTTCTTCATCGTCATCTTCTTCATCTTCATCTTCGTCATCGTCATCGTCATCTTCATCTTCATCTTCATCTTCTTCATCTTCATCTTCACCTTCTTCTTCTTCGTCTTCGTCTTCATCTTCATCTTCTTCGTTTTCATCCTCATCTTCTTCATCTTCATCTTCATCTTCATCTTCATCTTCATCTTCATCTTCATCTTCTTCGTTTTCGTCTTCGTCTTCGTCTTCGTCTTCGTCTTCGTCTTCGTCTTCGTCTTCATCGTCTTCGTCTTCGTCTTCGTCTTCGTCTTCGTCTTCATCTTCATCTTCATCTTCATCTTCATCTTCATCTTCATCTTCATCATCTTCTTTGTCTTCATTTTCTTCATCTTCATCTTCTTCATCTTCTTCATCTTCTTCATCCTCTTCATCCTCTTCATCGTCATCTTCTTCATCTTCTTCATCTTCTTCTTCATCTTCTTCATCTTCTTCTTCATCTTCATCATCTTCATCATCTTCTTCATCTCTTTCATCTTCTTCATCATCTTCATCATCGTCATCTTCATCTTCATCTTCATCGTCATCTTCTTCATCGTCATCATCGTCATCTTCCTCATCTTCATCTTCATCTTCATCTTCATCGTCATCGTCATCGTCATCTTCATCTTCATCTTCATCGTCATCGTCTTCTTCAACTTCATCTTCATCGTCATCGTCATCGTCATCGTCTTCTTCTTCATCTTCATCGTCATCTTCATCGTCATCTTCTTCATCTTCATCTTCATCCTCATCTTCTTCATCTTCATCTTCTTCATCGTCATCTTCATCTTCATCTTCATCTTCATCTTCATCTTCTTCATCGTCATCGTCATCGTCATCGTCATCGTCATCGTCATCTTCATCTTCATCTTCATCGTCATCGTCATCGTCTTCTTCAACTTCATCGTCATCGTCATCGTCATCGTCATCGTCATCGTCTTCATCTTCATCTTCATCTTCATCGTCTTCATCGTCATCTTCTTCATCGTCTTCATCGTCTTCATCGTCTTCTTCATCTTCTTCATCTTCATCTTCACCTTCTTCTTCATCTTCTTCTTCATCTTCTTCTTCATCGTCATCTTCATCGTCTTCATCGTCTTCATCGTCTTCTTCATCTTCTTCATCTTCATCTTCACCTTCTTCTTCATCTTCTTCATCGTCGTCGTCGTCGTCGTCATCGTCATCGTCATCGTCATCGTCATCGTCATCGTCATCTTCCTCTTCCTCTTCCTCTTCCTCTTCCTCTTCCTCTTCCTCTTCCTCTTCCTCTTCCTCTTCCTCTTCATCATCCTCTTCATCGTCATCTTCTTCATCTTCATCTTCTTCTTCATCATCCTCTTCATCGTCATCTTCTTCATCTTCATCTTCATCTTCTTCTTCATCCTCTTCTTCATCGTCATCTTCATCTTCTTCATCTTCATCGTCTTCATCTTCGTCTTCATCTTCGTCTTCATCTTCTTCTACATCATCGTCATCGTCACCTTCTTCATCTTCATCGTCTTCATCATCGTCATCGTCATCGTCATCGTCATCGTCATCTTCATCTTCATCTTCATCTTCATCTTCATCTTCACCTTCTTCTTCATCGTCATCTTCTTCATCTTCTTCATCTTCGTCTTCATCTTCATCGTCATCGTCATCTTCATCTTCATTTTCTTCATCTTCATCTTCTTCATCGTCTTCGTCTTCGTCTTCGTCTTCGTCTTCGTCTTCGTCTTCATCGTCATCTTCATCTTCATCTTCATCTTCGTCTTCTTCGTCTTCTTCGTCTTCTTCGTCTTCTTCATCTTCGTCTTCATCTTCGTCTTCATCTTCGTCTTCATCTTCGTCTTCATCTTCATCGTCATCGTCATCGTCATCGTCATCTTCATCTTCATCATCTTCATCTTCATCGTCTTCGTCTTCATCTTCATCTTCATCGTCTTCATCGTCATCGTCATCGTCATCTTCTTCATCTTCATCATCTTCATCTTCGTCTTCATCTTCTTCGTCTTCTTCATCTTCATCTTCTTCATCTTCGTCGTCATCTTCATCGTCATCTTCTTTATCTTCATCTTCATCTTCATCATCTTCATCTTCTTCATCTTCTTCATCGTCATCTTCGTCATCGTCATCGTCATCGTCTTCATCTTCATCTTCATCTTCATTTTCTTCATCTTCATCTTCTTCATCTTCATCTTCTTCATCTTCATCTTCTTCATCCTCTTCATCTTCATCTTCATCTTCATCTTCATCATCGTCATCTTCATCTTCATCATCGTCATCTTCTTCTTCATCTTCATCTTCTTCTTCATCTTCTTCTTCATCTGCTTCATCTTCTTCATCTTCATCATCGTCATCATCTTCATCATCGTCATCTTCTTCTTCATCTTCATCTTCTTCTTCATCTTCATCGTCATCTTCTTCATCTTCATCGTCATCTTCATCTTCATCGTCATCGTCATCTTCATCTTCATCGTCATCGTCATCTTCATCTTCATCTTCTTCTTCATTTTCTTCATCTTCATCGTCATCTTCTTCATCTTCATCTTCTTCATCGTCATCGTCATCGTCATCTTCATCTTCTTCATCGTCATCGTCATCGTCATCTTCATCTTCATCTTCATCTTCATCGTCATCGTCATCGTCATCGTCATCTTCTTCATCTTCATCATCTTCGTCTTCATCATCTTCGTCTTCATCGTCTTCATCGTCTTCATCGTCTTCTTCATCTTCTTCATCTTCATCTTCACCTTCTTCATCTTCATCTTCATCTTCATCGTCATCATCTTCATCTTCATCTTCATCTTCATCTTCCTCTTCATCGTCATCGTCATCGTCATCATCTTCATCTTCATCATCTTCATCTTCATCTTCATCTTCATCTTCATCTTCCTCTTCCTCGTCATCGTCATCGTCTTCGTCTTCGTCTTCGTCTTCGTCTTCATCATCTTCATCTTCATCTTCATCTTCATCGTCATCGTCATCGTCATCGTCATCGTCTTCGTCTTCGTCATCTTCATCTTCATCTTCATCTTCATCTTCATCTTCATCTTCATCTTCATCTTCATCTCCATCTTCATCTCCATCTTCATCTCCATCTTCATCTCCATCTTCATCTCCATCTTCATCTCCATCTTCTTCTTCATCGTCATCTTCATCGTCTTCTTCATCTTCTTCATCTTCGTCTTCATCTTCGTCTTCATCTTCTTCTACATCATCGTCATCGTCACCTTCTTCTTCTTCTTCTTCATCTTCATCGTCTTCATCTTCTTCATCTTCATCGTCATCTTCACCTTCTTCTTCTTCTTCTTCTTCTTCGTCTTCGTCTTCGTCTTCGTCATCGTCATCGTCATCTTCTTCATCTTCATCTTCATCTTCATCTTCTTCTTCATCCTCTTCTTCATCTTCTTCTTCATCGTCATCTTCATCTTCTTCTTCATCTTCTTCGTCTTCATCTTCATCTTCATCTTCATCTTCTTCTACATCTTCGTCATCGTCATCGTCATCGTCATCTTCATCTTCATCTTCATCTTCATCTTCTTCATCTTCATCTTCACCTTCTTCTTCATCGTCATCTTCTTCATCTTCTTCGTCTTCGTCTTCATCTTCATCTTCTTCGTTTTCATCCTCATCTTCTTCATCTTCATCTTCATCTTCATCTTCATCTTCATCTTCTTCGTCTTCGTTTTCGTCTTCATCTTCGTCTTCGTCTTCGTCTTCGTCTTCGTCTTCATCATCTTCGTCTTCTTCTTCGTCTTCGTCTTCATCTTCATCTTCATCTTCATCTTCATCTTCATCTTCATCATCTTCTTTGTCTTCATTTTCTTCATCTTCATCTTCTTCATCGTCTTCTTCGTCTTCGTCTTCGTCTTCGTCTTCACCTTCACCTTCATCGTCATCTTCATCTTCATCTTCATCTTCATCTTCATCTTCATCTTCTTCATCGTCATCGTCATCTTCATCTTCATCTTCATCTTCATCGTCATCGTCTTCTTCAACTTCATCTTCATCGTCATCGTCATCGTCATCGTCATCGTCATCGTCTTCATCTTCATCTTCATCTTCATCTTCATCGTCATCGTCATCGTCATCGTCATCGTCATCGTCATCGTCATCGTCATCTTCATCTTCATCTTCATCTTCATCTTCATCTTCATCGTCATCTTCTTCTTCGTCTTCATCGTCTTCATCGTCTTCTTCATCTTCTTCATCTTCATCTTCATCTTCACCTTCTTCTTCTTCGTCATCGTCATCGTCATCGTCATCTTCATCTTCATCTTCATCATCTTCATCTTCCTCTTCATCTTCCTCTTCATCATCTTCATCTTCATCTTCATCTTCATCTTCATCTTCATCTTCATCTTCATCATCTTCATCGTCATCGTCATCTTCTTCATCTTCATCTTCATCTTCTTCTTCATCCTCTTCTTCATCGTCATCTTCATCTTCTTCATCTTCATCTTCTTCATCTTCGTCTTCATCTTCGTCTTCATCTTCGTCTTCATCTTCTTCTACATCATCGTCATCGTCACCTTCTTCTTCTTCTTCATCTTCATCGTCTTCATCTTCTTCATCTTCATCGTCATCTTCACCTTCTTCTTCTTCTTCATCTTCGTCTTCGTCTTCGTCTTCTTCGTCTTCGTCTTCGTCTTCGTCTTCGTCTTCGTCTTCGTCTTCGTCTTCGTCGTCTTCGTCTTCGTCGTCTTCGTCTTCGTCTTCGTCTTCGTCTTCGTCTTCATCTTCATCGTCATCGTCATCGTCATCGTCATCTTCATCTTCTTCTTCATCCTCTTCTTCATCGTCATCTTCATCTTCATCTTCATCTTCTTCTTCATCTTCATCTTCATCTTCATCTTCATCTTCATCGTCTTCGTCTTCGTCTTCGTCTTCATCGTCATCGTCATCGTCATCGTCATCGTCATCGTCATCGTCATCGTCATCGTCATCTTCATCTTCATCTTCATCTTCATCTTCATCTTCATCGTCATCTTCTTCTTCATCTTCATCTTCTTCTTCATCCTCTTCTTCATCGTCATCTTCATCTTCTTCGTCTTCATCTTCTTCTACATCTTCATCGTCATCGTCATCGTCATCGTCATCTTCATCTTCATCTTCATCTTCTTCATCTTCATCTTCACCTTCTTCTTCATCGTCATCTTCTTCATCTTCTTCGTCTTCGTCTTCGTCTTCATCTTCTTCGTTTTCATCCTCATCTTCTTCGTCTTCATCTTCATCTTCTTCGTCTTCGTCTTCGTTTTCGTCTTCGTCTTCGTCTTCGTCTTCTTCTTCGTCTTCTTCTTCGTCTTCGTCTTCGTCTTCGTCTTCATCTTCATCTTCATCATCATCTTCTTTGTCTTCATTTTCTTCATCTTCATCGTCATCGTCATCGTCTTCGTCTTCTTCGTCTTCGTCTTCGTCTTCACCTTCATCTTCATCGTCATCTTCATCGTCATCGTCATCGTCATCGTCATTGTCATCGTCATTGTCATTGTCATCGTCTTCATCTTCTTCGTCTTCTTCATCTTCGTCTTCATCTTCGTCTTCATCGTCATCGTCATCGTCATCTTCTTCATCTTCATCTTCATCGTCTTCGTCTTCGTCTTCTTCATCTTCATCTTCATCTTCATCTTCATCTTCATCATCATCTTCATCTTCATCTTCATCTTCATCTTCATCATCTTCATCTTCATCTTCATCTTCATCTTCATCTTCATCTTCATCTTCATCTTCATCTTCATCTTCATCTTCATCTTCATCTTCTTCATCGTCATCGTCATCGTCATCGTCATCGTCATCTTCAACTTCTTCATCCTCTTCTTCATCTTCTTCGTCTTCATCTTCTTCGTCTTCATCTTCATCTTCATCTTCATCTTCATCTTCATCTTCACCTTCACCTTCTTCTTCATCGTCATCGTCATCTTCTTCATCTTCTTCGTTTTCATCTTCATCTTCACCTTCTTCTTCATCGTCATCGTCATCTTCTTCATCTTCTTCGTTTTCATCTTCATCTTCTTCATCTTCATCTTCATCTTCATCGTCATCGTCATCGTCATCTTCATCATCTTCATCTTCGTCTTCATTTTCGTCTTCGTCTTCGTCTTCGTTTTCGTCTTCGTCTTCGTCTTCATCTTCATCTTTTTCTTCTTCATCTTCATCGTCATCATCATCGTCATCATCTTCTTCGTCTTCATTTTCTTCGTCTTCATCTTCATCTTCATCATCTTCGTCTTCATCGTCATCGTCATCGTCATCTTCTTCGTCTTCGTCTTCTTCGTCTTCTTCATCTTCATCTTCTTCATCTTCATCGTCATCTTCATCGTCATCATCTTCATCTTCATCATCTTCATCGTCATCTTCGTCATCGTCATCGTCATCGTCTTCATCTTCGTCTTCATCTTCATTTTCTTCATTTTCTTCATCTTCTTCATCTTCTTCATCTTCTTCATCTTCATCTTCTTCATCCTCTTCATCATCATCTTCATCTTCTTCTTCATCTTCATCATCGTCATCTTCTTCATCTTCATCATCGTCATCTTCATCTTCATCTTCTTCTTCATCTTCTTCTTCATCTTCTTCTTCATCACCGCCATCTTCTTCTTCATCTTCATCTTCTTCATCTTCATCTTCTTCATCTTCATCGTCATCTTCTTCATCTTCATCGTCATCTTCATCTTCATCTTCATCGTCATCTTCTTCATCTTCATCGTCATCTTCATCTTCATCTTCATCTTCTTCTTCATCTTCATCATCATCTTCTTCATCTTCATCTTCATCGTCATCGTCATCGTCATCTTCATCTTCATCTTCATCTTCTTCTTCATCTTCATCATCATTTTCTTCATCTTCATCATCGTCTTCATCTTCATCATCATCTTCTTCATCTTCATCTTCATCTTCATCTTCACCGCCATCTTCTTCTTCATCTTCATCTTCTTCATCTTCATCGTCATCTTCTTCATCTTCATCGTCATCTTCATCTTCATCGTCATCTTCTTCATCTTCATCGTCATCTTCATCTTCATCGTCATCTTCTTCTTCATCTTCATCATCATTTTCTTCATCTTCATCATCGTCTTCATCTTCATCTTCATCTTCATCTTCATCATCGTCTTCATCTTCATCATCGTCTTCATCTTCATCTTCATCTTCATCTTCATCATCATCTTCTTCATCTTCATCATCTTCATCTTCATCTTCATCTTCATCT
>NC_090408.1:33006768-33011768 GCF_036365525.1 Heterodontus francisci | reverse complement strand
TTCGTCTTCGTCTTCGTCTTCATCTTCATCTTCATCTTCATCTTCATCTTCATCATCTTCTTCGTCTTCATTTTCTTCATCTTCATGTTCTTCATCTTCATCGTCATCGTCATCGTCATCGTCATCGTCGTCTTCGTCTTCGTCTTCGTCTTCGTCTTCGTCTTCATCTTCATCTTCATCTTCATCGTCATCGTCATCTTCATCTTCGTCTTCTTCATCTTCGTCTTCATCTTCGTCTTCGTCTTCGTCTTCATCTTCGTCTTCATCTTCATCGTCATCGTCATCGTCATCGTCATCTTCATCTTCATCGTCTTCGTCTTCGTCTTCTTCATCGTCATCGTCATCGTCATCGTCATCTTCTTCATCTTCATCATCTTCATCTTCTTCGTCTTCTTCATCTTCATCGTCATCTTCATCGTCATCTTCTTTATCTTCATCTTCATCTTCATCATCTTCATCATCTTCATCTTCTTCATCGTCATCTTCGTCATCGTCATCGTCATCGTCATCGTCTTCATCTTCATCTTCATCTTCATCTTCATCTTCATCCTCTTCATCGTCATCTTCATCTTCATCTTCATCATCTTCATCATCTTCATCTTCTTCTTCATCTTCATCTTCGTCATCGTCATCGTCTTCATCTTCATCTTCATCTTCATTTTCTTCATCTTCTTCATCTTCTTCATCTTCATCTTCTTCATCCTCTTCATCGTCATCTTCATCTTCTTCATCATCTTCATCTTCATCTTCTTCATCTTCATCTTCATCTTCATCATCGTCATCTTCTTCTTCATCTTCTTCATCTTCTTCATCTGCTTCATCTTCATCATCGTCATCTTCTTCTTCTTCATCTTCATCTTCATCTTCATCTTCATCTTCATCGTCATCTTCTTCATCTTCATCTTCATCATCATCTTCTTCATCTTCATCGTCATCTTCATCTTCATCGTCATCGTCATCTTCATCTTCATCTTCTTCTTCATTTTCTTCATCTTCATCATCATCTTCTTCATCTTCATCATCGTCTTCATCTTCATCATCGTCTTCATCTTCATCTTCATCTTCATCTTCATCTTCATCGTCTTCGTCTTCGTCTTCGTCTTCGTCATCGTCTTCGTCTTCATCTTCGTCTTCATCTTCATCTTCATCTTCATCTTCATCGCCATCTTCATCGCCATCTTCTTCGTCTTCGTCTTCGTCTTCATCTTCATCTTCATCGTCATCGTCATCTTCTTCATCTTCATCGTCATCTTCTTCATCTTCATCTTCATCGTCATCATCATCTTCATCTTCATCTTCTTTATCTTCATCATCTTCATCTTCATCTTCATCTTCATCTTCATCGTCAACTTCATCTTCATCGCCATCTTCTTCATCGTCGTCTTCGTCTTCATCTTCATCGTCTTCGTCTTCATCTTCATCGTCTTCGTCTTCATCTTCATCGTCTTCGTCTTCGTCTTCATCTTCATCTTCATCTTCATCATCATCTTCTTCATCTTCATCATCGTCTTCATCTTCATCATCGTCTTCATCTTCATCTTCATCTTCATCTTCATCTTCATCTTCATCTTCTTCATCTTCATCTTCGTCTTCGTCTTCGTCATCGTCTTCGTCTTTGTCTTTGTCTTTGTCTTTGTCTTCGTCTTCATCTTCATCTTCATCGCCATCTTCTTCGTCTTCGTCTTCGTCTTCATCTTCATCTTCATCGTCATCGTCATCGTCATCGTCATCTTCTTCATCTTCATCGTCATCTTCTTCATCTTCATCTTCATCTTCATCGTCATCTTCATCTTCATCTTCATCTTCATCTTCATCATCATCTTCTTTATCTTCATCATCTTCATCTTCATCATCTTCATCTTCATCATCTTCATCTTCATCTTCATCGTCAACTTCATCTTCATCGCCATCTTCTTCATCGTCGTCTTCGTCTTCATCTTCATCGTCTTCGTCTTCATCTTCATCGTCTTCGTCTTCGTCTTCATCTTCATCATCATCATCATCTTCATCTTCATCTTCATCGTCAACTTCATCTTCATCGCCTTCTTCTTCATCGTCATCTTCGTCTTCATCTTATTCGTCTTCGTCTTCGTCTTCATCTTCGTCTTCGTCTTCATCTTCATCTTCGTCTTCATCTTCGTCTTCATCTTCGTCTTCATCTTCGTCTTCATCCTCATCATCCTCTTTGTCTTCATCTTCTTCGTCTTCATCTTCATCTTCATCTTCTTCGTCATCTTCATCGTCATCTTCATCGTCATCTTCATTGTCATCTTCATCTTCATCTTCTTCATCTTCATCTTCATCGTCATCTTCATCGTCATCGTCATCGTCATCTTCTTCATCTTCATCTTCATCTTCATCATCTTCATCTTCATCTTCGTCTTCTTCATCTTCATCGTCATCTTCATCTTCATCATCTTCATCTTCGTCTTCTTCATCTTCATCGTCATCTTCATCGTCATCTTCTTCATCTTCTTCATCTTCATCATCTTCATCATCTTCATCTTCATCGTCATCTTCATCGTCATCTTCTTCATCTTCTTCATCTTCATCATCTTCATCTTCTTCATCTTCTTCATCTTCATCTTCTTCATCTTCATCTTCTTCATCTTCATCTTCTTCATCTTCATCTTCGTCATCGTCATCGTCATCGTCTTCATCTTCTTCATCTTCTTCATCCTCTTCATCGTCATCTTCTTCATCTTCTTCATCTTCATCTTCATCATCGTCATCTTCTTCATCTTCATCATCGTCATCTTCTTCTTCATCTTCTTCTTCTTCTTCATCTTCTTCTTCATCTCTTTCATCTTCTTCATCTTCTTCATCTTCATCATCGTCATCTTCTTCTTCATCTTCATCTTCATCTTCTTCTTCATCTTCTTCTTCATCTTCATCGTCATCTTCTTCATCTTCATCTTCATCTTCATCTTCATCGTCATCTTCATCGTCATCTTCATCTTCATCTTCATCTTCATCGTCATCTTCATCGTCATCTTCATCTTCATCTTCTTCATCGTCATCTTCTTCATCTTCATCTTCTTCGTCATCTTCTTCATCTTCATCTTCATCGTCATCGTCATCTTCATCTTCATCGTCATCGTCATCGTCATCGTCATCGTCTTCTTCAACTTCATCGTCATCGTCATCGTCATCGTCATCGTCTTCGTCTTCATCGTCATCTTCTTCATCTTCTTCATCTTCATCTTCATCTTCATCGTCTTCTTCATCTTCATCTTCATCTTCATCTTCATCTTCATCGTCATCTTCTTCTTCATCTTCATCTTCATCTTCATCTTCATCTTCATCGTCATCTTCTTCATCTTCTTCATCTTCATCTTCATTTTCATCGTCATCTTCACCTTCTTCTTCTTCTTCATCTTCTTCAGCTTCATCGTCATCGTCATCGTCATCTTCTTCATCTTCATCATCTTCGTCTTCTTCGTCTTCTTCATCTTCATCTTCATCGTCATCTTCATCGTCATCTTCATCATCTTCATCATCTTCATCATCTTCATCATCTTCATCATCTTCATCTTCTTCATCGTCATCGTCATCGTCTTCGTCTTCATCTTCATCTTCATTTTCTTCATCTTCTTCATCTTCTTCATCTTCATCATCTTCATCTTCTTCATCCTCTTCATCGTCATCTTCTTCTTCTTCATCTTCATCATCGTCATCTTCATCATTGTCATCTTCTTCTTCATCTTCATCTTCTTCTTCATCTTCTTCTTCATCTTCTTCTTCATCTGCTTCATCTTCTTCATCTTCATCATCGTCATCTTCTTCATCTTCATCGTCATCTTCTTCATCTTCATCTTCATCATCATCTTCTTCATCTTCATCGTCATCTTCATCTTCATCGTCATCGTCATCTTCATCTTCTTCTTCATTTTCTTCATCTTCATCGTCATCTTCATCATCGTCTTCGTCTTCATCTTCATCTTCATCTTCATCTTCATCTTCTTCTTCATCTTCATCTTCATCGTCATCATCTTCATCTTCATCTTCATCTTCATCTTCATCTTCATCTTCATCTTCATCTTCATCTTCATCTTCATCGTCAACTTCATCGCCATCTTCTTCGTCTTCGTCTTCGTCATCGTCATCTTCTTCATCTTCATCGTCATCTTCTTCATCTTCATCTTCATCGTCATCTTCTTCATCGTCATCATCATCATCATCTTCTTCATCTTCATCTTCATCTTCATCTTCTTTATCTTCATCTTCATCGTCAACTTCATCTTCATCGCCATCTTCTTCATCGTCGTCTTCGTCTTCGTCATCATCTTATTCGTCTTCGTCTTCGTCTTCATCTTCATCTTCATCTTCATCTTCATCTTCATCTTCATCATCATCATCATCATGATCTTCATCTTCATCTTCATCTTCTTCATCATCTTCATCTTCATCTTCATCTTCATCGTCAACTTCATCGTCATCTTCGTCTTCATCTTATTCGTCTTCGTCTTCGTCTTCGTCTTCATCATCTTCTTCGTCTTCGTCTTCGTCTTCGTCTTCGTCTTCGTCTTCGTCTTCATCGTCATCATCCTCTTTGTCTTCATCTTCTTCGTCTTCATCTTCATCTTCATCTTCTTCGTCATCTTCATCGTCATCTTCATTGTCATCTTCATCTTCATCTTCTTCATCTTCTTCATCCTCTTCATCGTCATCTTCTTCATCTTCATCTTCTTCATCTTCATCTTCATCATCTTCATCATCGTCATCTTCTTCATCTTCATCATCGTCATCTTCTTCTTCATCTTCATCTTCTTCTTCAACTTCTTCTTCATCTCTTTCATCTTCTTCATCTTCTTCATCTTCATCATCGTCATCTTCTTCTTCATCTTCATCTTCTTCTTCATCTTCATCTTCTTCGTCATCGTCATCGTCATCGTCATCGTCATCGTCATCGTCATCTTCATCTTCATCTTCATCGTCATCGTCATCGTCATCGTCATCTTCTTCATCTTCATCTTCATCTTCATCTTCATCTTCATCTT
>NC_090408.1:32996768-32999268 GCF_036365525.1 Heterodontus francisci | reverse complement strand
TCTTCATCTTCTTAATCTTCATCTTCATCTTCATCTTCATCTTCATCTTCTTCATCATCTTCTTCATCTTCCTCATCTTCCTCATCTTCTTCTTCATCTTCTTCATCTTCTTCATCTTCTTCATCTTCTTCATCTGCATCATCTTCATCTTCATCTTCATCATCTTCGTCTTCATCTTCTTCGTCTTCATCTTCTTCGTCTTCGTCTTCGTCTTCATCTTCATCTTCTTCGTCTTCATCTTCTTCGTCTTCATCTTCTTCATCTTCTTCTTCATCTTCATCTGCTTCATCTTCTTCATCTTCATCTTCTTCATGTTCATCTTCATCTTCATCTTCATCATATTCATCTTCATCTTCTTCATGTTCATCTTCATCTTCATCTTCATCATATTCATCTTCATCTTCTTCATCTTCATCATATTCATCTTCATCTTCCTCATCATCTTAACCATTTTCATCTTCTTCATCTTCATCTTCTTTATCTTCTTCATCTTCACCTTCTTCATATTCTTCATCTTCATCTTCATCATCTTCATCTTCATCATCTTCTTCTTCTTCTTCATCTTCATCTTCATCATCTTCTTCATCTTCTACATCTTCATCATCTTCATCTTCATCGTCATCTTCTTCAGCTTCATCGTCATCTTCTTCAGCTTCATCTTCATCTTCTTCATCTTCATCATCTTCATCTTCATCTTCCTCATCATCTTAATCATATTCATCTTCTTCAGCTTCATTTTCTTTATCTTCTTCGTCTTCACGTTCTTCATATTCTTCATCTTCATCATCATCTTCATCTTCTTCAGCATCTTCATCTTCATCATCTTCATCTTCATCTTCATCTTCTTCTTCATCTTCATCTTCATCTTCAGCTTCATCTTCATCATCTTCATCATCTTCTTCATCTTCTTCATCTTCATCTTCTTCATCTTCATCTTCATCTTCATCATCTTCATCTTCATCTTCATCTTCATCTTCATCTTCATCTTCATCATCTTCATCTTCATCTTCATCTTCCGCATCATCTTAATCATATTCATCTTCTTCATCTTCATTTTCTTTATTTTCTTCATCTTCACGTTCTTCATATTCTTCATCTTCTTCATCTTCATCTTCATCTTCATCTTCATCTTCTTCATCTTCATCTTCATCTTCATCTTCATCTTCTTCATCTTCATCTTCATCTTCATCTTCATCTTCATCATCATCATCATCATCATCATCATCATCATCATCATCATCTTCTTCATCTTCATCTTCATCTTCTTAATCTTCATCTTCATCATCTTCATCATCTTCATCATCTTCATCATCTTCATCTTCATCTTCATCTTCCTCATCTTCTTCTTCATCTTCTTCATCTTCATCATCATCTTCATCATCTTCATCATCTTCTTCATCTTCATCTTCATCTTCTTCATCTTCATCTTCATCTTCATCTTCATCTTCATCTTCTTCATCATCTTCATCTTCCTCATCTTCCTCATCTTCCTCATCTTCTTCATCTTCATCATCATCTTCTTCATCGTCCTCTTCATCTTCATCTTCATCTTCAACTTCTCCATCATCTTCATCTTCCTCATCTTCTTCTTCATCTTCTTCATCTTCTTCATCATCATCATCTTCATCTTCATCTTCATCTTCATCTTCATCATCTTCATCTTCATCTTCATCTTCATCTTCATCTTCATCTTCATCTTCATCATCTTCATCTTCATCTTCATCTTCATCTTCATCATCTTCATCTTCATCTTCATCTTCATCATCTTCATCTTCATCATCTTCTTCATCTTCATCTGCATCATCTTCTTCATCTTCATCTTCATCATCTGCATCTTCATCATCTTCATCTTCTCCTTCATCTTCCTCTTCTTCATCTTCATCATCTTCATCATCATCATCTTCTTCATCTTCATCTTCTTCATCTTCATCATCATCTTCATCTTCATCTTCATCTTCATCATCTTCATCTTCATCATCTTCATCTTCATCTTCATCTTCTTCATCTTCATCTTCATCTTCATCTTCATCATCTTCATCTTCATCTTCATCTTCATCTTCATCTTCTTCATCTTCATCTTCATCTTCATCTTCATCTTCATCTTCATCTTCATCTTCTTCATCTTCATCATCTTCATCTTCATCTTCATCTTCATCATCTTCATATTCTTCTTCATCATCTGCATCTTCATCATCTTCATCTTCTCCTTCATCTTCCTCTTCTTCATCTTCATCATCTTCATCATCATCATCTTCTTCATCTTCATCTTCTTCATCTTCATCATCATCTTCATCTTCATCTTCATCTTCATCTTCATCATCTTCTTCATCTTCATCTTCATCATCTTCATCTTCATCTTCATCTTCTTCATCTTCCTCTTCTTCATCTTCATCTTCATCTTCATCATCTTCATCTTCATCTTCTTAATCTTCGTCTTCATCTTCATCTTCTTCATCTTCATCTTCTTCATCTTCATCATCTTCATCTTCATCTTCATCAT
>NC_090408.1:32974268-32994268 GCF_036365525.1 Heterodontus francisci | reverse complement strand
ATTTTCATCTTCTTCATCTTCATCTTCTTTATCTTCTTCATCTTCACCTTCTTCATATTCGTCATCTTCATCTTCATCATCTTCATCTTCATCATCTTCTTCTTCTTCTTCATCTTCATCTTCATCATCTTCTTCATCTTCTACATCTTCATCATCTTCATCTTCATCGTCATCTTCTTCAGCTTCATCGTCATCTTCTTCAGCTTCATCTTCATCTTCTTCATCTTCATCTTCTTCATCTTCATCTTCATCATCTTCATCTTCATCTTCCTCATCATCTTAATCATATTCATCTTCTTCAGCTTCATTTTCTTAATCTTCTTCGTCTTCACGTTCTTCATATTCTTCATCTTCATCATCATCTTCATCTTCTTCAGCATCTTCATCTTCTTCATCTTCATCTTCATCTTCATCTTCATCATCTTCATCATCTTCATCATCATCATCATCTTCATCTTCATCATCTTCATCTTCATCTTCATCTTCATCTTCATCTTCATCTTCATCTTCATCATCTTCATCTTCATCTTCATCTTCATCTTCATCATCTTCATCTTCCGCATCATCTTCATCTTCCGCATCATCTTAATCATATTCATCTTCTTCATCTTCATTTTCTTTATTTTCTTCATCTTCACGTTCTTCATATTCTTCATCTTCTTCATCTTCATCATCTTCTTCATCTTCATCTTCATCTTCATCTTCATCTTCATCATCATCATCATCATCTTCTTCATCTTCATCTTCATCTTCATCTTCTTCATCTTCATCTTCATCTTCATCTTCATCTTCTTCATCATCTTCATCATCTTCATCTTCATCTTCATCTTCATCTTCCTCATCTTCTTCTTCATCTTCTTCATCATCATCATCTTCATCTTCATCTTCATCATCTTCTTCATCTTCTTCATCTTCATCTTCTTAATCTTAATCTTCATCTTCATCTTCATCTTCATCTTCTTCATCATCTTCATCTTCCTCATCTTCCTCTTCATCTTCTTCATCTTCTTCATCTTCTTCATCTTCTTCATCTTCTTCATCTGCATCATCTTCATCTTCATCTTCATCGTCTTCGTCTTCGTCTACGTCTTCATCTTCGTCTTCGTCTTCGTCTTCGTCTTCGTCTTCATCTTCATCTTCTTCGTCTTCATCTTCTTCGTCTTCATCTTCTTCGTCTTCATCTTCTTCATCTTCTTCTTCTTCATCTTCATCTGCTTCATCTTCTTCATCTTCATCTTCTTCATGTTCATCTTCATCTTCATCTTCATCATATTCATCTTCATCTTCTTCATCTTCATCATATTCATCTTCATCTTCCTCATCATCTTAACCATTTTCATCTTCTTCATCTTCATCTTCTTTATCTTCTTCATCTTCATCTTCATCATCTTCTTCATCTTCTACATCTTCATCATCTTCATCTTCATCGTCATCTTCTTCAGCTTCATCGTCATCTTCTTCAGCTTCATCTTCATCTTCTTCATCTTCATCATCTTCATCTTCATCTTCCTCATCATCTTAATCATATTCATCTTCTTCAGCTTCATTTTCTTTATCTTCTTCGTCTTCACGTTCTTCATATTCTTCATCTTCATCATCATCTTCATCTTCTTCAGCATCTTCATCTTCATCATCTTCATCTTCATCTTCATCTTCATCTTCTTCTTCATCTTCATCTTCATCATCTTCATCATCTTCATCATCTTCATCATCTTCTTCATCTTCATCTTCTTCATCTTCATCTTCATCTTCATCTTCATCATCTTCATCTTCATCTTCATCTTCATCTTCATCTTCATCTTCATCTTCATCATCTTCATCTTCATCTTCCGCATCATCTTAATCATATTCATCTTCTTCATCTTCATTTTCTTTATTTTCTTCATCTTCACGTTCTTCATATTCTTCATCTTCTTCATCTTCATCTTCATCTTCATCTTCATCTTCTTCATCTTCATCTTCATCTTCATCTTCATCTTCTTCATCTTCATCTTCATCATCATCATCATCATCATCATCATCTTCTTCATCTTCATCTTCATCTTCATCTTCTTAATCTTCATCTTCATCTTCATCTTCATCTTCATCTTCATCTTCATCTTCATCATCTTCATCTTCATCTTCATCATCTTCATCTTCATCTTCATCTTCATCTTCATCTTCATCTTCCTCATCTTCTTCTTCATCTTCTTCATCTTCATCATCATCTTCATCATCTTCATCATCTTCATCATCTTCTTCATCTTCTTCATCTTCATCTTCATCTTCTTAATCTTAATCTTCATCTTCATCTTCATCTTCATCTTCTTCATCTTCTTCATCATCTTCATCATCTTCATCTTCCTCATCTTCCTCATCTTCTTCTTCATCTTCTTCATCTTCTTCATCTTCTTCATCTTCATCATCATCATCTTCATCTTCATCATCTTCATCTTCATCTTCATCTTCATCATCTTCTTCATCTTCTTCATCTTCCTCATCTTCCTCATCTTCCTCATCTTCTTCTTCATCTTCTTCAGCATCATCATCATCATCTTCTTCATCTTCATCATCTTCTTCATCTTCATCTTCATCATCATCTTCATCATCATCATCATCTTCTTCATCGTCCTCTTCATCTTCATCTTCATCTTCAACTTCTTCATCATCTTCATCTTCCTCATCTTCTTCTTCATCTTCTTCATCATCATCATCATCTTCATCTTCATCTTCTTCATCTTCTTCATCTTCATCTTCATCTTCATCATCTTCATCTTCATCTTCATCATCTTCATCTTCATCTTCATCTTCATCTTCATCTTCATCATCTTCATCTTCATCTTCATCTTCATCTTCATCATCTTCATCTTCATCTTCATCTTCATCTTCATCTTCATCTTCATCTTCATCATCTTCTTCATCTTCATCATCTTCTTCATCTTCATCTGCATCATCTTCTTCATCTTCATCTTCATCATCTGCATCTTCATCATCTGCATCTTCTCCTTCATCTTCCTCTTCTTCATCTTCATCATCTTCATCATCATCATCTTCTTCATCTTCATCTTCTTCATCTTCATCATCATCTTCATCTTCATCTTCATCTTCATCTTCATCATCTTCTTCATCTTCATCTTCATCATCTTCATCTTCATCTTCATCTTCATCTTCCTCTTCATCTTCATCTTCATCTTCATCTTCATCTTCTTCATCTTCATCTTCATCTTCATCTTCTTCATCATCTTCATCTTCATCTTCATCTTCATCATCTTCATATTCTTCTTCATCATCTGCATCTTCATCATCTTCATCTTCTCCTTCATCTTCCTCTTCTTCATCTTCATCATCTTCATCATCATCTTCTTCATCTTCATCTTCTTCATCTTCATCATCATCTTCATCTTCATCTTCATCTTCATCTTCATCATCTTCTTCATCTTCATCTTCATCATCTTCTTCATCTTCATCTTCATCATCTTCATCTTCATCTTCATCTTCTTCATCTTCCTCTTCTTCATCTTCATCTTCATCTTCATCTTCATCATCTTCATCTTCATCTTCTTAATCTTCGTCTTCATCTTCATCTTCTTCATCTTCATCTTCTTCATCTTCATCATCTTCATCTTCATCTTCATCATCTTCATCTTCATCTTCATCATCTTCATATTCTTCTTCATCATCTTCATCTTCATCTTCATCTTCTTCGTCTTCGTCTTCGTCTTCGTCTTCGTCTTCATCTTCTTCGTCTTCGTCTTCGTCTTCGTCTTCTTCGTCTTCTTCATCTTCTTCATCTTCATCTTCTTCATCTTCATCTTCTTCATCTTCTTCATCTTCATCATCTTCATCTTCATCTTCATCTTCATCTTAATCATATTCATCTTCTTCATCTTCATTTTCTTTATCTTCTTCATCTTCACGTTCTTCATCATCTTCATCTTCATCTTCATCATCTTCATCTTCATCTTCATCTTCATCATCTTCATCTTCATCTTCATCTTCCTCATCATCTTCATCATATTCATCTTCTTCATCTTCATTTTCTTTATCTTCTTCATCTTCATGTTCTTCATATTCTTCATCTTCATCTTCATCTTCATCTTCATCTTCTTCATCTTCTTCATCTTCTTCATCTTCTTCATCTTCATCGTCTTCATCGTCTTTGTCTTCGTCTTCGTCTTCATCTTCATCATCTTCATTTTCTTCATTTTCTTCATCTTCATCATCTTCATCTTCATCTTCATCATCTTCTTCATCTTCTTCATCTTCATCATCATCATCTTCATCTTCATCATCTTCATCATCATCATCTTCATCTTCATCATCTTCATCTTCATCTTCTTCATCTTCTTCATCTTCTTCATCTTCTTCATCAACTTCACCTTCCTCATCTTCCTCATCTTCCTCATCTTCTTCTACATCTTCTTCATCATCATCATCTTCATCATCTTCTTCATCTTCATCTTCATCTTCATCTTCATCTTCATCTTCTTCATCATCTTCATCATCTTCGTCTTCGTCTTCATCTTCATCATCTTCATTTTCTTCATTTTCTTCATCTTCATCATCTTCATCTTCATCATCTTCTTCATCTTCATCTTCTTCATCTTCATCTTCTTCATCTTCATCTTCATCTTCTTCATCTTCTTCATCTTCTTCATCATCTTCACCTTCCTCATCTTCCTCATCTTCCTCATCTTCTTCTACATCTTCTTCATCATCATCATCTTCATCTTCATCTTCATCATCATCATCTTCATCATCTTCTTCATCTTCATCTTCATCTTCATCTTCATCGTCATCGTCTTCATCATCATCTTCATCTTCATCTTCATCTTCTTCATCATCTTCATCATCTTCATCTTCTTCTTCATCTTCTTCATCTTCCTCATCTTCTTCTTCATCTTCTTCATCTTCTTCATCTTCATCATCATCATCATCTTCATCTTCTTCATCTTCTTCATCATCATCATCACCATCATCTTCATCATCTTCATCATCTTCATCTTCATCTTCATCATCTTCATCTTCATCTTCATCATCTTCATCTTCATCTTCATCTTCATCTTCATCATCATCTTCATCTTCATCTTCATCTTCATCTTCATCTTCATCATCTTCATCATATTCATCTTCATCTTCATCATCTTCATCTTCATCTTCATCTTCATCTTCATCTTCATCATCTTCTTCATCTTCATCTTCATCTTCATCTTCATCGTCATCTTCTTCATCTTCATCGTCATCTTCATCATCATCATCTTCATCTTCATCTTCATCTTCATCGTCAACTTCATCTTCATCGCCATCTTCTTCGTCTTCATCTTATTCGTCTTCGTCTTCGTATTCGTCTTCGTCTTCGTCTTCGTCTTCGTCTTCATCGTCTTCATCTTCATCTTCTTCATCTTCGTCTTCATCTTCGTCTTCATCTTCATCGTCATCTTCATCATCCTCTTTGTCTTCATCTTCTTCGTCTTCATCTTCATCTTCTTCGTCATCTTCATCGTCATCTTCATTGTCATCTTCATCTTCATCTTCTTCATCTTCATCGTCATCTTCATCGTCATCTTCATCTTCATCTTCATCATCTTCATCTTCATCTTCGTCTTCTTCATCTTCATCGTCATCTTCATCATCATCTTCTTCATCTTCATCATCTTCATCGTCATCTTCATCGTCATCTTCATCATCATCTTCTTCATCTTCATCATCTTCATCATCATCTTCATCTTCTTCATCTTCTTCATCTTCATCTTCTTCATCTTCATCGTCATCTTCTTCATCTTCATCTTCATCATCTTCATCTTCATCTTCTTCATCTTCATCATCTTCATCATCTTCATCTTCATCTTCTTCATCTTCATCTTCTTCATCTTCTTCATCCTCTTCATCGTCATCTTCTTCATCTTCTTCATCATCGTCATCTTCTTCTTCATCTTCATCTTCTTCTTCATCTTCTTCTTCATCTCTTTCATCTTCTTCATCTTCTTCATCTTCATCTTCTTCTTCATCTTCATCGTCATCTTCTTCATCTTCATCGTCATCTTCATCTTTATCGTCATCTTCTTCTTCATCTTCTTCATCTTCTTCATCATCATCATCTTCATCTTCATCTTCATCTTCTTCATCTTCTTCATCTTCATCTTCATCTTCATCATCTTCATCTTCATCTTCATCTTCATCTTCATCATCTTCATCTTCATCTTCATCATCTTCATCTTCATCTTCATCTTCATCTTCATCATCTTCATCTTCATCTTCATCTTCATCTTCATCATCTTCATCTTCATCTTCATCTTCATCTTCATCTTCATCTTCATCTTCTTCATCATCTTCTTCATCTTCATCTTCATCATCTGCATCTTCATCATCTTCATCTTCTCCTTCATCTTCCTCTTCTTCATCTTCATCATCTTCATCATCATCATCTTCTTCATCTTCATCTTCTTCATCTTCATCATCATCTTCATCTTCATCTTCATCATCTTCATCTTCATCTTCATCTTCATCTTCATCATCTTCATCATCATCTTCATCTTCATCTTCATCTTCATCATCTTCTTCATCTTCATCTTCATCTTCATCTTCATCTTCATCTTCATCTTCATCTTCATCTTCATCGTCAACTTCATCTTCATCGCCATCTTCTTCATCGTCATCTTCGTCTTCGTCTTCATCTTATTCGTCTTCGTCTTCGTCTTCATCTTCATCGTCTTCATCTTCATCTTCATCTTCTTCATCTTCGTCTTCATCTTCGTCTTCATCTTCATCGTCATCTTCATCATCCTCTTTGTCTTCATCTTCTTCGTCTTCATCTTCTTCGTCATCTTCATCGTCATCTTCATTGTCATCTTCATCTTCATCTTCATCTTCTTCATCTTCATCGTCATCTTCATCGTCATCGTCATCTTCTTCATCTTCATCTTCATCATCTTCATCTTCATCTTCGTCTTCTTCATCTTCATCGTCATCTTCATCATCATCTTCTTCATCTTCATCATCTTCATCTTCTTCATCTTCATCTTCTTCATCTTCATCGTCATCGTCTTCATCTTCATCTTCTTCATCTTCTTCATCCTCTTCATCGTCATCATCTTCTTCTTCTTCTTCATCTTCATCTTCATCATCGTCATCTTCTTCATCTTCATCATCGTCATCGTCATCTTCATCATCGTCATCTTCTTCTTCATCTTCATCTTCTTCATCCTCTTCATCGTCATCTTCTTCATCTTCTTCTTCATCGTCATCTTCTTCATCTTCATCATCGTCATCTTCTTCATCTTCATCTTCTTCTTCATCTTCTTCTTCATCTCTTTCATCTTCTTCATCTTCTTCATCTTCATCTTCTTCTTCATCTTCTTCTTCATCTTCATCGTCATCTTCTTCATCTTCATCGTCATCTTCATCTTCATCTTCATCTTCATCGTCATCTTCATCGTCATCTTCTTCATCTTCATCCTCATCATCTTCATCTTCATCGTCATCTTCTTCATCTTCATCTTCTTCATCGTCATCGTCATCATCATCGTCATCGTCATCATCTTCATCATCGTCATCGTCATCGTCATCGTCATCTTCATCGTCATCGTCATCGTCATCGTCATCGTCTTCTTCAACTTCATCGTCATCGTCATCGTCATCGTCATCGTCATCGTCATCATCTTCATCGTCATCTTCTTCATCTTCATCTTCTTCATCTTCATCTTCATCTTCATCGTCATCTTCTTCTTCGTCTTCATCGTCTTCATCGTCTTCTTCATCTTCTTCATCTTCATCTTCATCGTCATCGTCATCGTCATCGTCATCGTCATCGTCATCGTCATCTTCTTCTTCTTCTTCTTCTTCTTCTTCATCGTCTTCATCGTCATCGTCATCATCATCTTCATCTTCCTCTTCATCATCTTCATCTTCATCTTCATCTTCATCTTCAACTTCAACTTCAACTTCATCTTCATCTTCTTCAACTTCATCTTCATCATCATCTTCATCTTCATCTTCATCTTCATCGTCATCTTCTTCTTCATCTTCATCTTCATCTTCTTCATCCTCTTCTTCATCGTCATCTTCATCTTCTTCATCTTCATCTTCTTCATCTTCGTCTTCATCGTCATCTTCATCATCCTCTTTGTCTTCATCTTCTTCGTCTTCGTCTTCGTCTTCATCTTCATCTTCATCTTCATCTTCATCTTCATCTTCATCGTCAACTTCATCTTCATCACCATCTTCTTCATCGTCATCTTCGTCTTCGTCTTCGTCTTCATCTTATTCGTCTTCGTCTTCGTCTTCATCTTCATCTTCATCTTCATCTTCATCTTCTTCATCTTCGTCTTCATCTTCGTCTTCATCTTCATCGTCATCTTCATCATCCTCTTTGTCTTCATCTTCTTCGTCTTCATCTTCATCTTCATCTTCTTCGTCATCTTCATCGTCATCTTCATTGTCATCTTCATCTTCATCTTCTTCATCTTCATCGTCATCTTCATCGTCATCGTCTTCATCTTCATCTTCGTCTTCTTCATCTTCATCGTCATCTTCATCATCATCTTCTTCATCTTCATCATCTTCATCATCTTCATCTTCATCTTCTTCATCTTCTTCATCTTCATCTTCTTCATCGTCATCGTCTTCATCTTCATCTTCATCTTCATCTTCTTCATCTTCTTCATCTTCATCATCGTCATCTTCATCATCGTCATCTTCTTCATCTTCATCATCGTCATCTTCATCTTCATCTTCATCATCGTCATCTTCTTCTTCATCTTCATCTTCTTCATCCTCTTCATCGTCATCTTCTTCATCTTCTTCTTCATCTTCATCTTCATCATCGTCATCTTCTTCATCTTCATCATCGTCATCTTCATCTTCATCTTCTTCTTCATCTTCTTCTTCATCTCTTTCATCTTCTTCATCTTCTTCATCTTCATCTTCATCTTCATCGTCATCTTCATCGTCATCTTCTTCATCTTCATCCTCATCATCTTCATCTTCATCTTCTTCATCGTCATCGTCGTCATCATCTTCATCATCTTCATCGTCATCGTCATCGTCATCTTCATCGTCTTCTTCAACTTCATCGTCATCGTCATCGTCATCGTCTTCATCTTCATCGTCATCTTCTTCATCTTCATCTTCATCTTCATCTTCATCGTCATCTTCTTCATCTTCATCTTCATCTTCATCGTCATCTTCTTCTTCATCTTCATCGTCTTCATCGTCTTCTTCATCTTCTTCATCTTCTTCTTCTTCTTCTTCTTCATCTTCTTCTTCATCGTCATCGTCATCGTCATCGTCATCTTCATCTTCCTCTTCCTCTTCCTCTTCATCATCTTCATCTTCATCTTCATCTTCATCTTCTTCATCTTCAACTTCATCTTCATCTTCTTCAACTTCATCATCTTCATCTTCATCTTCATCTTCATCGTCATCTTCTTCTTCATCTTCATCTTCATCTTCTTCATCCTCTTCTTCATCGTCATCTTCATCTTCTTCATCTTCATCTTCTTCATCTTCGTCTTCATCTTCGTCTTCATCTTCATCTTCTTCTACATCATCGTCATCGTCATCTTCTTCATCTTCATCTTCATCTTCATCTTCACCTTCTTCTTCATCGTCATCGTCATCGTCATCTTCATCTTCTTCATCTTCTATTTCATCGTCATCGTCATCGTCATCGTCATCTTCATCTTCATCTTCATCTTCATCTTCTTCATCGTCATCTTCATCTTCATCTTCATCTTCGTCTTCGTCTTCGTCTTCGTCTTCGTCTTCGTCTTCTTCATCTTCGTCTTCGTCTTCACCTTTATCATCTTCTTCATCTTCGTCTTCGTCTTCACCTTTATCATCTTCTTCATCTTCATCTTCTTCATCTTCATCTTCTTCTTCATCTTCATCTTCATCATCGTCATCTTCTTCATCTTCATCATCGTCATCTTCTTCATCTTCATATTCTTCTTCATCTTCTTCTTCATCTCTTTCATCTTCTTCATCTTCTTCATCTTCATCTTCTTCTTCATCTTCTTCTTCAACTTCATCGTCATCTTCTTCATCTTCATCGTCATCTTCATCTTCATCTTCATCTTCATCGTCATCTTCTTCTTCATCTTCTTCATCTTCTTCATCTTCTTCATCATCATCTTCATCTTCATCTTCATCTTCTTCATCTTCTTCATCTTCATCTTCATCTTCATCATCTTCATCTTCATCTTCATCTTCATCATCTTCATCTTCATCTTCATCTTCATCATCTTCATCTTCATCATCTTCATCTTCATCTTCATCTTCATCATCTTCTTCATCTTCATCATCATCTTCATCATCTTCTTCATCATCTGCATCTTCATCATCTTCATCTTCTCCTTCATCTTCCTCTTCTTCATCTTCATCTTCTTCATCTTCATCATCATCTTCATCTTCATCTTCATCTTCAACTTCATCATCTTCTTCATCTTCATCTTCATCTTCATCTTCATCTTCATCATCTTCATCTTCATCTTCATCTTCATCTTCATCTTCTTCATCTTCATCTTCATCTTCATCTTCATCTTCATCTTCTTCATCTTCATCTTCATCTTCCTCTTCTTCATCTTCATCTTCATCTTCATCTTCATCATCTTCATCTTCTTAATCTTCGTCTTCGTCTTCGTCTTCTTCGTCTTCATCTTCATCTTCTTCATCTTCATCTTCTTCATCTTCATCATCTTCATCTTCATCTTCATCATCTTCATATTCTTCTTCATCATCTTCATCTTCATCTTCTTCATCTTCATCATCTTCATCTTCATCTTCATCTTCATCGTCTTCGTCTTCGTCTTCGTCTTCTTCGTCTTCTTCGTCTTCTTCGTCTTCGTCTTCTTCATCTTCAGCTTCATCTTCATCTTCATCTTCTTCATCTTCATCTTCTTCATCTTCTTCATCTTCTTCATCATCTTCATCTTCATCTTCATCATCTTCATCTTCATTTTCTTTATCTTCTTCATCTTCACGTTCTTCATCATCTTCATCTTCATCTTCATCTTCATCATCTTCATCTTCATCTTCATCATCTTCATCTTCATCTTCATCTTCCTCATCATCTTCATCATATTCATCTTCTTCATCTTCATTTTCTTTATCTTCTTCATCTTCATGTTCTTCATATTCTTCATCTTCATCTTCATCTTCTTCATCTTCATCTTCATCTTCATCTTCATCTTCTTCATCTTCATCTTCTTCATCTTCTTCATCATCTTCACCTTCCTCATCTTCCTCATCTTCTTCTACATCTTCTTCATCATCATCTTCATCTTCATCTTCATCATCATCATCTTCATCATCTTCTTCATCTTCATCTTCATCTTCATCTTCATCTTCATCGTCATCGTCTTCATCATCATCTTCATCTTCATCTTCATCTTCTTCATCATCTTCATCATCTTCATCTTCCTCATCTTCTTCTTCATCTTCCTCATCTTCTTCTTCATCTTCTTCATCTTCGTCATCTTCTTCATCTTCATCATCATCATCTTCATCTTCTTCATCATCATCATCACCATCATCTTCATCATCTTCATCATCTTCATCTTCATCATCTTCATCTTCATCATCTTCATCTTCATCTTCATCTTCATCATCATCTTCATCTTCATCTTCATCTTCATCATCTTCATCTTCTTCATCTTCATCTTCATCTTCATCTTCATCTTCATCATCATCTTCATCATCATCTTCATCTTCATCTTCATCTTCATCATCTTCATCATCTTCTTCATCTTCATCTTCATCATCTTCATCTTCTTCATCTTCATCTTCATCTTCATCTTCATCTTCATCGTCATCTTCATCTTCATCGTCAACTTCATATTCATCGCCATCTTCTTCATCGTCATCTTCGTCTTTGTCTTCATCTTATTCATCTTCGTCTTCGTATTCGTCTTCGTCTTCGTCTTCGTCTTCATCTTCATCGTCTTCATCTTCATCTTCATCTTCTTCATCTTCGTCTTCATCTTCGTCTTCATCTTCATCGTCATCTTCATCATCCTCTTTGTCTTCATCTTCTTCGTCTTCATCTTCATCTTCATCTTCTTCGTCATCTTCATCGTCATCTTCATTGTCATCTTCATCTTCTTCATCTTCATCGTCATCTTTATCGTCATCGTCATCTTCTTCATCTTCATCTTCATCATCTTCATCTTCATCTTCGTCTTCTTCATCTTCATCGTCATCTTCATCATCATCTTCTTCATCTTCTTCATCTTCTTCATCTTCATCATCTTCATCATCTTCATCTTCATCTTCATCTTCTTCATCTTCTTCATCTTCATCTTCTTCATCTTCTTCATCATCTTCATCTTCATCTTCATCTTCATCATCTTCATCTTCATTTTCTTTATCTTCTTCATCTTCACGTTCTTCATCATCTTCATCTTCATCTTCATCTTCATCATCTTCATCTTCATCTTCATCATCTTCATCTTCATCTTCATCTTCCTCATCATCTTCATCATATTCATCTTCTTCATCTTCATTTTCTTTATCTTCTTCATCTTCATGTTCTTCATATTCTTCATCTTCATCTTCATCTTCTTCATCTTCATCTTCATCTTCATCTTCATCTTCTTCATCTTCATCTTCTTCATCTTCTTCATCATCTTCACCTTCCTCATCTTCCTCATCTTCTTCTACATCTTCTTCATCATCATCTTCATCTTCATCTTCATCATCATCATCTTCATCATCTTCTTCATCTTCATCTTCATCTTCATCTTCATCTTCATCGTCATCGTCTTCATCATCATCTTCATCTTCATCTTCATCTTCTTCATCATCTTCATCATCTTCATCTTCCTCATCTTCTTCTTCATCTTCCTCATCTTCTTCTTCATCTTCTTCATCTTCGTCATCTTCTTCATCTTCATCATCATCATCTTCATCTTCTTCATCATCATCATCACCATCATCTTCATCATCTTCATCATCTTCATCTTCATCATCTTCATCTTCATCATCTTCATCTTCATCTTCATCTTCATCATCATCTTCATCTTCATCTTCATCTTCATCATCTTCATCTTCTTCATCTTCATCTTCATCTTCATCTTCATCTTCATCATCATCTTCATCATCATCTTCATCTTCATCTTCATCTTCATCATCTTCATCATCTTCATCTTCATCTTCATCATCTTCATCTTCTTCATCTTCATCTTCATCTTCATCTTCATCTTCATCGTCATCTTCATCTTCATCGTCAACTTCATCTTCATCGCCATCTTCTTCATCGTCATCTTCGTCTTTGTCTTCATCTTATTCATCTTCGTCTTCGTATTCGTCTTCGTCTTCGTCTTCGTCTTCATCTTCATCGTCTTCATCTTCATCTTCATCTTCTTCATCTTCGTCTTCATCTTCGTCTTCATCTTCATCGTCATCTTCATCATCCTCTTTGTCTTCATCTTCTTCGTCTTCATCTTCATCTTCATCTTCTTCGTCATCTTCATCGTCATCTTCATTGTCATCTTCATCTTCTTCATCTTCATCGTCATCTTTATCGTCATCGTCATCTTCTTCATCTTCATCTTCATCATCTTCATCTTCATCTTCGTCTTCTTCATCTTCATCGTCATCTTCATCATCATCTTCTTCATCTTCTTCATCTTCTTCATCTTCATCATCTTCATCATCTTCATCTTCATCTTCATCTTCTTCATCTTCTTCATCTTCATCTTCTTCATCTTCATCGTCATCGTCTTCATCTTCATCTTCTTCATCTTCTTCATCCTCTTCATCGTCATCTTCTTCATCTTCTTCTTCATCCTCATCTTCATCATCGTCATCTTCTTCATCTTCATCATCGTCATCTTCTTCATCTTCATCTTCTTCTTCATCTTCTTCTTCATCTCTTTCATCTTCTTCATCTTCTTCATCTTCATCTTCTTCTTCATCTTCTTCTTCATCTTCATCGTCATCTTCTTCATCTTCATCGTCATCTTCATCGTCATCTTCATCTTCATCTTCATCTTCATCGTCATCTTCATCATCATCTTCTTCATCTTCATCCTCATCATCTTCATCTTCATCGTCATCTTCTTCATCTTCATCTTCTTCATCGTCATCGTCATCGTCATCGTCATCATCTTCATCATCTTCATCGTCATCGTCATCGTCATCTTCATCGTCATCGTCATCGTCATCGTCATCGTCTTCTTCAACTTCCTCGTCATCGTCATCGTCATCGTCATCGTCATCGTCTTCATCTTCTTCTTCATCTTCTTCTTCATCATCTTCATCTTCATCTTCATCGTCATCTTCTTCATCTTCATCTTCGTCTTCATCTTCTTCTTCGTCTTCATCGTCTTCATCGTCTTCTTCATCTTCTTCATCTTCATCTTCATCTTCATCTTCATCTTCATCGTCATCTTCACCTTCTTCTTCTTCTTCTTCTTCATCTTCTTCTTCATCGTCTTCTTCATCGTCTTCATCTTCATCGTCATCTTCATCTTCCTCATCATCTTCATCTTCATCTTCATCTTCATCTTCATCTTCATCTTCATCTTCTTCATCTTCAACTTCATCTTCATCTTCTTCAACTTCATCTTCTTCATCTTCATCTTCATCTTCATCTTCATCGTCAACTTCATCTTCATCGCCATCTTCTTCATCGTCATCTTCGTCTTCGTCTTCATCTTATTCATCTTCGTCTTCGTATTCGTCTTCGTCTTCGTCTTCGTCTTCATCTTCATCGTCTTCATCTTCATCTTCATCTTCTTCATCTTCGTCTTCATCTTCGTCTTCATCTTCATCGTCATCTTCATCATCCTCTTTGTCTTCATCTTCTTCGTCTTCATCTTCATCTTCATCTTCTTCGTCATCTTCATCGTCATCTTCATTGTCATCTTCATCTTCATCTTCTTCATCTTCATCGTCATCTTTATCGTCATCGTCATCTTCTTCATCTTCATCTTCATCATCTTCATCTTCATCTTCGTCTTCTTCATCTTCATCGTCATCTTCATCATCATCTTCTTCATCTTCTTCATCTTCTTCATCTTCATCATCTTCATCATCTTCATCTTCATCGTCATCTTCATCATCATCTTCTTCATCTTCTTCATCTTCTTCATCTTCATCATCTTCATCATCTTCATCTTCATCTTCATCTTCTTCATCTTCTTCATCTTCTTCATCTTCATCATCTTCATCGTCATCGTCTTCATCTTCATCTTCATCTTCTTCATCTTCTTCATCCTCTTCATCGTCATCTTCTTCATCTTCTTCTTCATCTTCATCTTCATCATCGTCATCTTCTTCATCTTCATCATCGTCATCTTCTTCATCTTCATCTTCTTCTTCATCTTCTTCTTCATCTCTTTCATCTTCTTCATCTTCTTCATCTTCATCTTCTTCTTCATCTTCTTCTTCATCTTCATCGTCATCTTCTTCATCTTCATCGTCATCTTCATCTTCATCTTCATCTTCATCTTCATCTTCATCGTCATCTTCTTCATCTTCATCTTCTTCATCGTCATCGTCATCGTCATCGTCATCATCTTCATCATCTTCATCGTCATCGTCATCGTCATCTTCATCGTCATCGTCATCGTCATCGTCTTCTTCAACTTCATCGTCATCGTCATCGTCATCGTCTTCATCTTCTTCTTCATCTTCTTCTTCATCTTCTTCTTCATCTTCTTCTTCATCTTCTTCATCTTCATCTTCATCGTCATCTTCTTCATCTTCATCTTCATCTTCATCGTCATCTTCTTCTTCATCTTCTTCATCTTCATCGTCTTCATCGTCTTCATCGTCTTCTTCATCTTCTTCATCTTCATCTTCATCTTCATCTTCATCGTCATCTTCACCTTCTTCTTCTTCTTCATCTTCTTCTTCATCTTCTTCTTCATCGTCTTCATCTTCATCGTCATCTTCATCTTCCTCATCTTCATCTTCATCTTCATCTTCATCTTCATCTTCTTCATCTTCAACTTCATCTTCATCTTCTTCAACTTCATCTTCATCATCTTCATCTTCATCTTCATCGTCATCTTCTTCTTCATCTTCATCTTCTTCATCCTCTTCTTCATCGTCATCTTCATCTTCTTCATCTTCATCTTCTTCATCTTCGTCTTCATCTTCGTCTTCATCTTCATCTTCTTCTACATCATCGTCATCGTCATCTTCTTCATCTTCATCTTCGTCTTCATCTTCATCTTCTTCTACATCATTGTCATCTTCATCTTCATCTTCATCTTCATCTTCATCTTCATCTTCTTCATCTTCACCTTCTTCTTCATCGTCATCGTCATCGTCATCTTCATCTTCATCTTCTATTTCATCGTCATCGTCATCGTCATCTTCATCTTCATCTTCTTCATCGTCATCTTCATCGTCATCTTCATCTTCATCTTCTTCATCTTCATCTTCTTCGTCTTCGTCTTTGTCTTCGTCTTCTTCATCTTCGTCTTCGTCTTCACCTTTATCATCTTCTTCATCTTCATCTTCTTCATCTTCATCTTCTTCTTCATCGTCATCTTCTTCATCTTCATCATCGTCATCTTCTTCATCTTCATCTTCTTCTTCATCTTCATCTTCTTCATCTTCATCATCGTCATCTTCGTCTTCATCTTCGTCTTCATCTTCATCTTCTTCTACATCATCGTCATCTTCTTCATCTTCATCTTCATCTTCATCTTCATCTTCATCTTCATCTTCATCTTCTTCATCTTCACCTTCTTCTTCATCGTCATCGTCATCGTCATCTTCATCTTCTATTTCATCGTCATCGTCATCGTCATCGTCATCTTCATCTTCATCTTCTTCATCGTCATCTTCATCGTCATCTTCATCTTCATCTTCTTCATCTTCATCTTCTTCGTCTTCGTCTTCGTCTTCTTCATCTTCGTCTTCGTCTTCACCTTTATCATCTTCTTCATCTTCATCTTCATCTTCATCTTCTTCTTCATCTTCATCTTCATCATCGTCATCTTCTTCATCTTCATCATCGTCATCTTCTTCATCTTCATCTTCATCTTCTTCTTCATCTTCTTCTTCATCTCTTTCATCTTCTTCATCTTCTTCATCTTCTTCATCTTCATCTTCTTCTTCATCTTCATCGTCATCTTCTTCATCTTCATCGTCATCTTCATCTTCATCGTCATCTTCATCGTCATCTTCATCGTCATCTTCTTCATCTTCATCCTCATCATCTTCATCTTCATCGTCATCTTCTTCATCTTCATCTTCTTCATCGTCATCGTCATCGTCATCGTCATCGTCATCATCTTCATCATCTTCATCGTCATCGTCATCGTCATCGTCATCGTCATCGTCTTCTTCAACGTCATCGTCATCGTCATCGTCATCGTCATCGTCATCGTCATCGTCATCGTCATCGTCTTCATCTTCATCGTCATCTTCTTCATCTTCTTCATCTTCATCTTCATCTTCATCTTCATCGTCATCTTCTTCATCTTCATCGTCTTCATCGTCTTCTTCATCTTCTTCATCTTCATCTTCATCTTCATCTTCATCGTCATCTTCACCTTCTTCTTCTTCTTCTTCTTCATCTTCTTCTTCATCTTCTTCTTCATCGTCTTCATCTTCATCGTCATCGTCATCGTCATCGTCATCTTCATCTTCCTCTTCATCATCTTCATCTTCATCTTCATCTTCATCTTCATCTTCATCTTCTTCATCTTCAACTTCATCTTCATCTTCTTCAACTTCATCTTCATCATCTTCATCTTCATCTTCATCTTCATCGTCATCTTCTTCATCTTCATCTTCATCTTCTTCATCCTCTTCTTCATCGTCATCTTCATTTTCTTCATCTTCATCTTCTTCATCTTCGTCTTCATCTTCGTCTTCATCTTCATCTTCTTCTACATCATCGTCATCTTCTTCATCTTCATCTTCATCTTCATCTTCTTCATCTTCATCTTCACCTTCTTCTTCATCGTCATCGTCATCGTCATCTTCATCATCTTCTATTTCATCGTCATCGTCATCGTCATCGTCATCTTCATCTTCATCTTCATCTTCTTCATCGTCATCTTCATCGTCATCTTCATCTTCATCTTCTTCTTCGTCTTCGTCTTCGTCTTCGTCTTCGTCTTCGTCTTCTTCATCTTCGTCTTCGTCTTCACCTTTATCATCTTCTTCATCTTCATCTTCTTCATCTTCATCATCATCTTCATCATCTTCATCTTCATCTTCATCTTCATCTTCTTCATCTTCTTCATCTTCTTCATCTTCTTCATCTTCATCATCTTCATCTTCATCTTCATCTTCATCATCTTCATCTTCATCTTCTTCGTCTTCATCTTCTTCGTCTTCGTCTTCATCTTCTTCGTCTTCGTCTTCGTCTTCATCTTCTTCGTCTTCATCTTCTTCATCTTCTTCATCTTCATCTTCTTCGTCTTCATCTTCTTCATCTTCTTCTTCATCTTCTTCTTCTTCATCTTCATCTGCTTCATCTTCTTCATCTTCATCTTCTTCATGTTCATCTTCATCTTCTTCATCTTCATCATATTCATCTTCATCTTCCTCATCATCTTAACCATCTTCATCTTCTTCATCTTCTTCATCTTCATCTTCTTTATCTTCTTCATCTTCACCTTCTTCATATTCTTCATCTTCATCTTCATCATCTTCATCTTCATCTTCTTCTTCTTCTTCTTCATCTTCATCTTCATCATCTTCTTCATCTTCTACATCTTCATCATCTTCATCTTCTTCATATGCTTCATCTTCATCGTCATCTTCTTCAGCTTCATCGTCATCTTCAGCTTCATCTTCATCTTCTTCATCTTCATCTTCATCATCTTCATCTTCATCTTCCTCATCATCTTAATCATATTCATCTTCTTCAGCTTCATTTTCTTTATCTTCTTCGTCTTCACGTTCTTCATATTCTTCATCTTCATCATCATCTTCATCTTCTTCAGCATCTTCATCTTCATCTTCATCATCTTCATCTTCATCTTCATCTTCATCTTCATCTTCAGCTTCATCTTCATCATCTTCTTCATCTACTTCATCTTCTTCGTCTTCATCTTCATCTTCATCTTCTTCTTCTTCTTCATCTTCATCTTCTTCATCTTCATCTTCATCATATTCATCTTCTTCATCTTCATCTTCATCATATTCATCTTCTTCATCTTCATCTTCATCTTCTTCATCTTCATCTTCATCTTCATCTTCATCTTCATCTTCATCATATTCATCTTCATCTTCTTCATCTTCATCTTCATCTTCATCTTCATCTTCTTCGTCTTCGTCTTCGTCTTCGTCGTCTTCGTCTTCGTCTTCTTCATCTTCATCTTCATCTTCTTCATCTTCATCTTCATCTTCATCTTCATCTTCATCATCTTCATCTTCTTCGTCTTCGTCTTCTTCTTCTTCATCTTCATCTTCATCTTCATCTTCTTTGTCTTCATCTTCATCTTCTTCGTCTTCATCTTCTTCGTCTTCGTCTTCTTCGTCTTCGTCTTCATCTTCTTCATCTTCATCTTCTTCATCTTCATCATCTTCATCTTCATCTTCATCTTCATCTTCATCTTCATCTTCTTCGTCTTCGTCTTCTTCTTCTTCATCTTCATCTTCATCTTCATCTTCGTCTTCTTCGTCTTCGTCTTCTTCGTCTTCGTCTTCTTCGTCTTCGTCTTCTTCATCTTCGTCTTCATCTTCTTCATCTTCATCTTCTTCATCTTCATCTTCATCTTCATCTTCATCTTCATCATCATCTTCATCTTCATCTTCATCTTCATCTTCATCTTCATCATCTTCATCTTCATCTTCCTCATCTTCTTCTTCATCTTCTTCATCTTCATCATCATCATCATCATCTTCATCTTCATCTTCATCTTCTTCATGTTCTTCATCTTCATCTTCATCTTCATCATCTTCTTCATCATCTTCATCTTCTTCATCATCTTCATCTTCATCATCATCATCATCATCTTCATCTTCATCTTCATCTTCTTCATGTTCTTCATCTTCATCTTCATCTTCATCTTCTTCATCTTCATCTTCATCTTCTTCATCTTCATCTT
>NC_090408.1:32966768-32969268 GCF_036365525.1 Heterodontus francisci | reverse complement strand
TCGTCTTCACGTTCTTCATATTCTTCATCTTCATCATCATCTTCATCTTCTTCAGCATCTTCATCTTCATCTTCATCATCTTCATCTTCATCTTCATCTTCAGCTTCATCTTCATCATCTTCTTCATCTTCATCTTCTTCTTCTTCTTCATCTTCATCTTCATCTTCATCTTCATCTTCATCATATTCATCTTCTTCATCTTCTTCTTCATCTTCATCTTCTTCTTCATCTTCATCTTCATCATATTCATCTTCATCTTCTTCATCTTCATCTTCTTCGTCTTCGTCTTCGTCTTCTTCATCTTCATCTTCATCATCTTCATCTTCATCTTCTTCGTCTTCGTCTTCGTCTTCGTCTTCATCTTCATCTTCATCTTCATCTTCTTCATCTTCATCTTCATCTTCATCTTCTTCTTCATCTTCATCTTCATCTTCTTCATCTTCTTCATCTTCTTCGTCTTCGTCTTCTTCGTCTTCGTCTTCTTCGTCTTCGTCTTCATCTTCTTCTTCTTCATCTTCATCTTCTTCATCTTCATCTTCATCTTCATCTTCTTCATCTTCATCATCTTCTTCTTCATCTTCATCTTCATCTTCATCTTCATCTTCATCATCTTCTTCTTCATCTTCATCTTCATCTTCATCTTCATCATCTTCATCTTCATCTTCATCTTCATCATCTTCTTCTTCATCTTCATCTTCATCTTCATCTTCATCTTCATCATCTTCATCTTCATCTTCATCTTCATCTTCATCATCTTCATCATCTTCATCTTCATCATCTTCATCTTCTTCTTCATCTTCATCTTCATCTTCATCTTCATCTTCATCATCTTCATCTTCATCTTCATCTTCATCATCTTCTTCTTCATCTTCATCTTCATCTTCATCTTCATCATCTTCATCTTCATCTTCATCTTCATCTTCATCATCTTCATCTTCATCATCTTCATCTTCATCTTCATCTTCATCTTCATCTTCATCTTCATCTTCCTCATCTTCATCTTCCTCATCTTCATCTTCCTCATCTTCATCTTCATCTTCATCTTCATCTTCCTCATCTTCATCTTCCTCATCTTCTTCTTCATCTTCTTCTTCATCATCTTCATCTTCATCATCTTCATCATCTTCTTCTTCATCTTCATCTTCATCTTCCTCATCTTCGTCTTCCTCATCTTCTTCTTCATCTTCTTCATCTTCATCATCATCATCATCATCTTCATCTTCATCTTCATCTTCTTCATGTTCTTCATCTTCATCTTCATCTTCATCATCTTCTTCATCATCTTCATCTTCTTCATCTTCTTCATCATCTTCATCTTCATCTTCGTCTTCGTCTTCATCTTCTTCATCTTCATCTTCATCTTCATCATCTTCTTCATATTCTTCATCTTCATCTTCATCTTCATCATCATCATCATCTTCATCTTCATCTTCGTCTTCATCATCTTCATCTTCTTCTTCTTCATCATCTTCATCTTCATCTTTATCTTTATCTTCTTCATCTTCATCATCTTCATCATATTCATCTTCTTCATCTTCGTCTTCTTCGTCTTCGTCTTCGTCTTCGTCTTCATCTTCTTCGTCTTCGTCTTCATCTTCATCTTCATCTTCATCTTCATCTTCATCATATTCATCTTCTTCGTCTTCTTCTTCATCTTCATCTTCTTCATCTTCATCATCATCATCATCATCATCATCTTCATCTTCATCATCTTCATCTTCTTCTTCTTCATCTTCATCATCTTCATCTTCATCATATTCATCTTCATCTTCTTCATCTTCATCTTCATCTTCATCTTCATCTTCTTCATCTTCATCTTCATCTTCTTCGTCTTCGTCTTCTTCATCTTCATCTTCATCTTCATCTTCTTCGTCTTCGTCTTCATCTTCATCTTCATCTTCATCTTCTTCATCTTCATCTTCTTCATCTTCATCTTCGTCTTCTTCATCTTCATCTTCATCATCTTCATCTTCATCTTCATCTTCATCTTCTTCGTCTTCGTCTTCGTCTTCTTCATCTTCATCTTCATCTTCTTCATCTTCATCTTCATCTTCATCTTCTTCATCTTCATCTTCATCATCTTCATCTTCATCTTCATCTTCATCTTCATCTTCATCTTCATCATCTTCATCTTCCTCATCATCTTAATCATATTCATCTTCTTCAGCTTCATTTTCTTCATCTTCTTCATCTTCTTCGTCTTCGTCTTCTTCGTCTTCATCTTCATCTTCTTCATCTTCATCTTCTTCATCTTCATCTTCATCTTCATCTTCTTCATCTTCTTCATCTTCTTCATCTTCATCTTCATCATCATCTTCATCTTCATCTTCATCTTCATCTTCATCTTCATCATCTTCATCTTCATCTTCATCATCTTCTTCATCTTCATCTTCATCTTCATCATCTTCTTCATCATCTTCGTCTTCGTCTTCATCTTCATCATCTTCATCTTCATCTTCATCTTCATCTTCATCTTCATCATCTTCATCTTCCTCATCAT
>NC_090408.1:32951768-32954268 GCF_036365525.1 Heterodontus francisci | reverse complement strand
TCATCTTCTTCATCTTCATCTTCATCTTCTTCATCTTCATCTTCTTCGTCTTCTTCATCTTCATCTTCATCTTCTTCATCTTCGTCTTCGTCTTCTTCATCTTCATCTTCTTCGTCTTCGTCTTCGTCTTCGTCTTCATCTTCTTCATCTTCATCTACATCTTCTTCGTCTTCGTCTTCGTCTTCTTCATCTTCATCTTCATCTTCATCTTCATCTTCATCTTCTTCATCTTCATCTTCATCTTCATCTTCATCTTCATCTTCATCTTCCTCATCTTCTTCTTCATCTTCTTCATCTTCATCTTCTTCATCTTCTTCATCTTCATCATCATCATCATCTTCATCTTCATCTTCATCTTCATCATCTTCATCATCTTCTTCTTCATCTTCATCTTCATCATCTTCTTCATCTTCTTCATCTTCTTCATCATCTTCATCTTCCTCATCTTCATCTTCTTCATCTTCATCTTCATCATCATCATCATCATCTTCATCTTCATCATCATCATCATCTTCTTCATCTTCATCTTCAGCTTCATCTTCTTCATCTTCATCTTCTTCATCTTCATCTTCATCTTCTTCATCATCATCATCATCTTCATCTACATCATCTTCATCTTCATCTTCATCTTCAGCTTCATCATCTTCTTCTTCATCTTCATCTTCTTCATCTTCATCTTCATCTTCTTCATCTTCTTCATCTTCTTCATCTTCTTCATCTTCATCTTCATCATCTTCATCTTCATCTTCCTCATCATCTTAATCATATTCATCTTCATCATCTTCATTTTCTTTATCTTCTTCATCTTCACGTTCTTCATATTCTTCATCTTCATCTTCTTCATCTTCTTCATCTTCTTCATCATCATCTTCATCATCTTCATCTTCATCTTCATCTTCTTCATCTTCATCTTCATCTTCATCTTCTTCATTTTCTTCATCTTCCTCATCTTCCTCATCTTCTTCATCTTCCTCATCTTCTACTTAATCATCTTCATCTTCATCTTCATCTTCATCTTCATCTTCTTCATCTTCATCTTCATCTTCATCTTCATCTTCATCTTCATCTTCTTCATCATCTTCATCTTCCTCATCTTCTTCTTCATCTTCTTCATCTTCATCATCATCATCTTCATATTCTTCATCTTCATCTTCTTCATCTTCATCATCTTCATCTTCATCTTCATCTTCTTCATCTTCTTCATCTTCCTCATCTTCCTCATCTTCTTCATTTTCTTCATCATCATCATCATCTTCTTCATCTTCATCATCATCTTCATCTTCATCTTCTTCATCTTCATCTTCTTCATCATCATCTTCATCTTCATCTTCATCTTCATCTTCATCATCATCATCATCTTCATCTTCATCTTCATCTTCATCTTCATCATCTTCATCTTCATCTTCATCATCTTCCTCTTCATCATCTTCTTCATCTTCTTCATCTTCATCACCTTCTTCATCTTCATCATCATCTTCATCTTCATCTTCTTCATCTTCATCTTCTTCATCATCATCTTCATCTTCATCTTCATCTTCATCTTCATCATCATCTTCATCTTCATCTTCATCTTCATCTTCATCTTCATCTTCTTCATCTTCATCTTCATCTTCATCTTCATCTTCATCTTCATCTTCATCATCTTCCTCTTCATCATCTTCTTCATCTTCTTCATCTTCATCTTCATCTTCTTCTTCATCTTCATCATCTTCATCATCTTCATCATCTTCATCTTCATCATCTTCATCATCTTCATCTTCATCTTCTTCTTCATCTTCCTCTTCTTCATCTTCCTCTTCTTCATCTTCCTCTTCATCTTCTTCATCTTCATCATCTTCATCTTCATCTTCATCTTCATCATCTTTATCTTCATCTTCATCGTCTTCATCTTCATCTTCATCGTCTTCGTCTTCATCTTCTTCATTTTCATCTTCATCATCTTCATCTTCATCTTCATCTTCATCTTCTTCATCTTCTTCTTCATCTTCCTCTTCTTCATCTTCATCTTCTTCTTCATCTTCCTCTTCTTCATCTTCATCATCTTCATCTTCATCATCTTCATCTTCATCTTCATCATCTTCATCTTCATCTTCATCTTCATCATCTTCATCTTCATCTTCATCATCTTCATCTTCATCTTCATCTTCATCTTCATCTTCATCTTCATCATCTTCATCTTCTTCATCTTCTTCATCTTCTTCATCTTCATCTTCATCATCTTCATCTTCATCTTCTTCATCTTCATCTTCATCATCTTTATCTTCATCTTCTTCGTCTTCATCTTCTTCGTCTTCATCTTCTTCGTCTTCATCTTCTTCGTCTTCATCTTCTTCGTCTTCATCTTCTTCATCTTCTTCTTCATCTTCTTGTTCTTCATCTTCTTGTTCTTCATCTTCCTCATCTTCATCCTATTCATCTTCATCATCTTCTTCATCTTCATCTTCATCATCTTCATCTTCATCTTCATCTTCATCATCTTTATCTTCATCATCTTTATCTT